>NC_133752.1:59288251-59320810 GCF_036562045.2 Rhinolophus sinicus | reverse complement strand
TACAAATTGGTCATTTCAACACAGTTTATCACAGTATTTTTTGTAAAAGGATAGAAGTGGAATAAATTAAAATCCAAGAACAGAGAAAAACATAACCATAACACCAGACTTTATCAGCACAATCAATATTTGCATGTATGAAGATTTTCAGCAACTTAAAACATATTTATACAAAAACACTGGTCTTGAGCAAATATAAAATTTGACTTTTCAATTTCACTCTCCTATTCACACTGTTCGATTTTCCTCCTTTACATACACAAAAGAAATTTGGGCCAGAGTGAATTGATATTGGAATGTATCAAATTAATTACAGCAAAATTTTACTCTTCTCTCACTTTAAAAGTGCCATTAAAAAAAAAAGAAGAAGAAAGAAAAACACCTAGCTTAATGTGTCAGTTACCTAAGACACTTTGCCTCCATTTTGTTTAATCATAATATAGCAACTAAGTGCATTTTTAAATCTGGAGTTGTAAAAATCTTTATTTTCTTCTTTTCTTTTTCAAGAGTGCTGATTCATCTGAAGAGGTAAGTCACTTTCATTTACTGAAAAACTCAATAATTAAACATGTATCACAATATTAATCTCTTCTTTTTTTTAACAGAAATATCGTCATAGAGGAAGACATGTAAGTATTCCCCTGATAATGTGGTATAATAAAACATATTCTCTTAGTATTATTATAAAAGGAAAATCAATACTTGTCTCTGAACATATCTATATAATGAATGGCTAAAGTATACATTGAGTTTATTTATTTTTATATACTGGTAAAGGACCCATTCTTCTTGTGTACTGGTAGTATTTGCATGGAAACTCATAATGCCACCTTGAAGAAATCAATTGTTCTCTCAGAATGTAAGTAACTTTTTGTGGTAAATAATTGCCTTGGCCTAAAGAACAGCTGAAATTCTAATTCTATTAAGCAAAATATATGACTAATGGAACATAGAGACTGCTAAAAACACGGCATATAAATTTTCACAATCTGATTCTTTTGAAGGGTGATGAAGTAATTTGGTTAAGTTAAACTGATCTTGTTAAATAAGATAGAAAATATTATTTATTTAATATTTTTCTTAATAAAAAGACCTTAATATCTCATATTATTTTGACAAGGCCTCAATGTGATAAGGTCTCAAAAATTCTTTTTTTCCAATAGTTTCAGGTGTACTAATATATTACTTAGATGAATTTTAGTATGGCACCAAATTAAAAGATGCAGAAGGAGGGATTGTGAATATTGCAATTAACAGAAGCGAATATAAAGAAAGCAGGAGTTTTAAGAGACGGTGAATTCATAGTAAGTCAGAGTCCAAAGCAGCCATTCCACCTAATCTGGAATTAGCAAATTCCTCCTCCTTGGAAAATTTAAGGATCGGCAAAGTAGGAGCTTAAAGGTAATATTATAAAGAACATTTAAACATTATGCAAGTGGTTGGCTATAATTAATAGCTCCAAATTTATTATAATGCAACAAAATTTTCAACAAACAATAAAACAGTAAACACTTATTTTCCCTTTTTTAAAAAAATTGTTTTCTTATAAAAAAGTGAAAAGCTAACTAAAAATTTGAAAACAATCATGTAGATGACCTACAAGTTCCCACCAACTTTAACAACCGAAGTTTCTAATGAAAAATATTTGTGAAATATTTACAGTGTCATTGTCTCAATTCTCTGCAATTTCTTCTCTCCTTTGATGTATACAGAGGTTTCCCCCCCCATACTATTACCCATATCCACAACCGTATCCATCTTCATACCCATATCCATATCCATATCCATATCCAGTGGCTTATGGTGGTCAGTAAGCACAGGACATGATCACAGGTAAGCCACATTTCTAGTGACATTTTTTTGTTCTCCAGAAATGTCCGTGGTGATAGTTAAAACAAGGAAAAGTAAAAGAAAGCCATCAAACCAAAACCAGCCTTGGTTTAAGCAATGTAGCCATGTGTAGCTCTCCTAAAGTGAATGTATTCATCTAAATGCTTCCAAAAGAAAACTTCTGTCCTGGTATGGTTACAGGTGGGGCTTTGCAGATAGGAACACCTGTGTTTGTATCCTGGTCCAGACAACTACTAGTTTAATGACCTTGAATTATTCCTAATCTTTTCTAAACTTCAATTTTATCATGGACAAATAGGTATTATGACAATATGTAAGCACTTCATAGAACTGGTAAGACTATTAAAAGACATATTCCATAAAATGCCCTTGATTAAAATTATTTATAATTGTTACTGCACGATGTCCTGCCACTAATCTTTGCCTGGATATTGTTTAAAACATGTCCTTCTAAAATGTAATCTTTGGAGCAGCCACAGCAGAAACACCATGGGGGAACCAGTTAGAAATTCAGAGTCTGAAGCCAAACCCAGACACATTCAATCAGAATCTGCATTTTAATAAGATTTCTATTTGATTCAGAACTCAATAAAGTTTGAGAAACTTTGTCTTGGGGATTCTGTGAGCAATTAATATTGGGACCACTGCTCTAATAATAATACCAACACAAAGATAAGAGAACATTACCAACTTACTTTTAAGAAGTGAATTTTATCTAAAACAATATTAAGTATCCAAATTCCATGAAAGGTTAAATATTTCACTAAAAAATATAGCTGTTCTGCAAATCACAGTTGAAACAGTTCCAATAGATTTCAGTTATTTTTAAATGGATGTGGAAAATTTATTCAAATTGAATTCCCATTATTAACAAGGTAAAGAGTCTGAACTTCACTCCTTAGGCATTGGTAATACCTGATAGTTGATCAAGGAAGGGTATATTAAAACTCTTTGGGAGAGACAAATACAGTGAAATGTGTATGCCATATTTAAGAGGAGGGGCAGACGAACTGAGATAATCTGGTGATAAAAAGACTTAAAAGAAATAGGAGAAAGAAGCCTAAGAAAAGGCAATCAATAGATTTGATGATGGATTAAATGAAAGACCAAATCAGGGAAGGAGAAATGGATGCAAGTTGTCAGAAATGGATAAGCAAATCAAAGTGCTAAGCAAATGGGACTTTCAAAAAAGAGACAAAGCTCTGCTGTTGTCCATCTCTTTCTTTAGGGAGTTTTTTGTTTTGTTTTGTTTTGGTTGGGGCATTTTGCTTTGTGCACACATTTTGCTTGGTTTAAGTAAGGGTCATTAAAGATAACTTGGCAATGCTGATTTTGAAAGTGAATAGCATTCAAATTGAAAAGCCAAGTGGGCTGACATGAAAACTGAACCTCATGTGAGAAGTGACAAATGGAGAAAAAAATATGATAGACATTCAAATTCAATAAAATTTTCACTATTCATTCAATGTTTCTTAAGTCCCTGAAGTTCATACAAGGAAAAGTTATACTAGTATGGTGTGTAATTAGTTTTGCCTCAAGATTTAAAGCCATGGAAATATGAATTCTTTAAAAGGTCATAAAGAAACAATTGGAAATAAATACTTTTTCTTGTGATATTATTTTAGGAATAGGGGTCCAGCCAAAATTGGTATTTAATCAGTCATCAGATGTTTCTGGACCAGATAGTGAGCATGCAGTGAGGCCACTGGGGATGTAAATACCATTAATTCAGTCTCTGTGGCTGACAGCTTAATATCTACTTACAAAGATGGATATAAAATAGGCAATCATCAGTCAGAATATTATTTGATAATGAAGTGATATGATTTGGATGTGTTATTGAGGCCTATTGTACAAGATGGACTATGGCAGGTATGGTGACAGGGAGTATTGACAGACCATTGGGAAACTGAGACAGGAATTAAAGATGAGAAATACGGGCTTGAACTATAAAAGAAATAGTAGAGATAGTAGCAATTTATTCTAAGGTAGTCTGATAATATAAGTACTTCTAAGTTATTTTAGTAAAGCTTTTTTGATGTAAATGATTTTAACCAAGGTATGGTTTTTGGTCAAGGATCCTTTGTCATGTCAAATAAAAATAAATCCAAACTTTTTTCAGAACAGGGAGACACTTTTTTCAGAACAAAGTCCATTGGCATGGGGAAAGTACTCAAATTTCAGAAATCTGCAAGCATGTCAAAATCAAACTGGAAAAGGTTTTTTTTTTTAATAAGGTAGGGGCAGCTAAACAAAGATTAGTATAAACTTTTAAGGGAAAGGTAGGCAAGCATGAGGAAATGACCAGTAGGAAAAAGTGTCCACTGTGGTCAGCGCTCTCTCAGGATAAGCTGACAAAGGGGGCAAGTTCTACGTTTTGGTGCTCATTCAAGCTTTGGGACAAGCGGAGTTCGGGGGCCCAGAGCAGCATGACTATCATTTGGTGGAGACAAAGCAGGGGGTAACAAATGCGCAATGTGAACACTTGGTCAGACACAAAGGAATCGATCTGGATATAACTCAAAACCAAGAAAGCATAATGGTATTAGCAATGACTTACTCTGTAACTTAATAAAAAGAACATTTTCTCTTTCTCCACAGGCTTGGTGAGAAGTACTTTTTGATCTCTACTTGTGATGATTCTTCCTACTCAAAAATGATTTCACCCATCTAGCAAAACATTATCAGTTCTCATCTAATAAATATATCCAAAGTGCTTCAAAAAGTATTTTATAAAACTGTTTTTAAAACTAGGTATTATTTGTATTCTTTTATGTATTGGACTGGAATTTAAAAAGAGTTTGACCAACAAATAATGTTTCTTGTACAAATTCCAGCTTTCAATAAACAAATAGAAAAAAAGGAAAAGTCAATCAAGTAATGTTACATGAATAACAGACACCTGAGATCAATGATCAATATTTCTAAAACAGTAGTAATGATAATCTCTGGACAATTTGATTGTTTTCTGTACTTTTCTCTGTATTGAAGTATCATAAAATTAAAAAAAAAAAAAAAAACCATGCACAATAAAGTGATCTATCAAGCATATGCCAGATTCTCTACTGTATTTATTTCCTAACACTGCCAAAACTAAGTACCAAAACCGGTGGCTGAAAAACAACAGCAGAGTCTTGCTCTTCTGATAGCTCTAGGGTACAGTCTGTTTTGGTCTCTTCCTAGATGTCATGCAGGGTGTCATGTGGGGTCTCTGGTCCCGCTCCCCACATAAGCACGCAGGACATGATGAGGCCAAAAAGAAACACCCATGGAGCCATAGATAGGGAAGTCATACCACTATATTTCCACTGCGGCTAGGTTGGAGACACAGGAAGCAGGAGCCACACGATCCGCAACCCGCCTTCCGCTTCTCTGCCACCAACCTCACTTGCTAAGTGCAAACTGCCTCTCTGCAATACGCAAGCCACACTCCACAATTGCTAGCTTATAACTAGCACGGCAGTTAACTAGCTTATAACACCATGGCAGTTATATAGTGGCTAATGGTGAACCGATAAGAGTGATGGCCAACTAGTCACAGCTGATGACCACCTACTACCCGAGCTAGCACCTTTCCACGTGAGGCCAAGAGCCTGGAAACTGCTCTCTGGGACTCTGTCCCCACACTAGATTCTGGCATTTATGGACGATGCTTGACCTTCCTTGGTTTGTAAATGCATCACTTCAATTTTTGTCTCTGTTGTTACAAGGTCGTCTTCCCTCTGTCTCTCCTGGGAAAGACAACAGTCATATTGGATTAAGGACGTACTATACTCCAGGATAAACTTGTCTTAATTAACTACATGTGCAGTGACCTATATTTCCAAATTAGCTCACATTCTGAGGTTTTTCGGGTTAGGATTTCAGCCTATTTTTGGGGGAGGGACACAATTGAACTCATGACACCTATCTTTATCTTGATTCTCGATAACATTTCTCTGCAATTATTACATGCCAACAATCACAATATTCTTCATTATGTCAATATTTCTAAAGAAAAGAGATACAATGTTATTTTACAATCCTCTGGGACAATGATTATGGAAGAAAGCAGGTCATGACATCGCTGGGTGGCTACTCAAAGGGCAAGAAAATTATCTAAGCAGTATCACTTTAAAAAACTTTTATTTATTTTAAGTGTGTTTTTCCAGGACCCATCAGCTCCGTGTCAAGCAGTTGTTTCAATCTAGTTGTGGAGGGCGCAGCTCACAGTGACTATGTGATACTGGAACCCGCAACGCTGTTGTTAAGAGCACTGCGCTCTAACCAACTGAGCTAACCGGCCACCCTCTAAGCAATGTCATTTTAATTATGAAATAATCTATACTAAAAGAAATTCCAATCCATACAGTTTGCATAAAACCACTAGACTACGAATCAAAATATTGCCTTTAATTTTAATCATATTATTAAGAAAAGCTAATTCACTTTTAGCATGTAGCTACAAAAAATGTCAGGTATACAATGGTTGTAATAACTATTGAGAGCTAAATATCTACAAATTACAGTGCATTACAATTTTGTATGACATAGAAAGTTTTATTCACCAAGTCATGGACACAGGGCTTATCATCCCGGGAAAAGCAGTCCAAACTAAAGGCCAATCTCCAATCCACAGAGGGTTGCACAGAGCAGAGAGAAACTTTCCCAATCAAAGACATTGGAGAGTACTAAGTCTCAGGCGCTGAGAAAAAGAATGTGAGAGTGAAGAAAAGTTGGTAGAATGCTAGGTTACGTGTGCTGTCTGCTCTCTCCTGAACTGCCTTTGACCCTCCACCTACATATTTTGGTGTGTAAAAGACATCTGAAATTTAACAAATCCAAACTAAACTCTTCATTGTGTCCTTCCTCCAGTCTCAGTTAATTTTTGCCCTGTACTTGCTCAGATTCAAAACCTAAGAATAATCAATTGTTCTTTTTCTCTTCTGTCCTTCAGTTTTACATATAACCACTGTATATCTGGTAGGCTTTGCCTCTAATAGTAATATATATACATATATATTAATTACATATACATATATGTATGTATGTGTATGTATATATATATCTGTGCATGTGTGTATACAGAGGGTGCCAAAAAATGTATACACATTTTAAGAAAGGAATAAGTGTACTCCCATGAAACTATCACCAACATCAAAGCCACACCATCACCTCCCAAAGTTTCCTCCTGCCCACCTTAATTATTATTATTGTTGTTGTTGTTGTTGTTGCTGTTATATGTTTATGTGTGTTAAGAATCTTAACATTAAATCCACCCTCTTAGCAAATCTTAAGTACAATAGAGTATTGTTAGTTATAGGAACTATGCTGTATAGTAGATCTCTGGAATTTCTTTAACTTGCGTAACTGAAACTTTGTGCCCTCTGACCATCACCATCCTATTCCCCCTCATCCCAGTTCCTGGCAACCCCCATTCTACTCTGTGCTGCTATGAGTGACAATTTTAGATTCTACACATAAGTGAGACTTTACAATATTTTTCTCTCTCTGTGTGGCTTATTTCACTGAACATAATATCTTCAGGCCCATCCATGTTGTCCCAAGTGGCAGATTTCCTCCTTTTTTAAAGCTGGATGATATCCCATTGTATGTATATACCACATTTTCTCTATCCATTCATGCAGCAATGCACATTTAAGTTGTTTCTGCATCACAGCTGTTGTGAATAATGCTGCAATAAACTTGGGCATACAGGTATCACTTTGAGATCTTGATTTTAATTCCTTTGGCTAAATACCCAGAAGTGGAATTGCTAGATCAGTTGGTAGTTTGTATTTTTTTTTTTTGAGGAACCTTCATAACGCATGGCTGTACCAATTTAGTTTCTCAGAGAGTACCAGAGAGTCCTTTCTTTTTCACCTTGCTGACACATCTTATCTTTTGGTTTTCTTTCTTTTTCCTTTTTTCATTCTTCCTTTTTTTACTAATGGTCATCCTGATAGGGAATCCTAACTGCAGTAGCCTTCAATTTCCACCATCCCTCCTTTTGTGTTGTTGCTGTCGTATATTGTTAATTCTTCATATATTAAAACCCACACGTACATTGTTTAGTTTTCTTTTAAAAATATTTACCTTTAAAAAGGTTTAAAACATAAATAATAAGGTGTTTCATATTTATCCCCATATTTACTATTTTCAATGTATTTCCTTTGAATATATATAGATTTACAAGGGATATAACTTTACTTTTGCCTGAAGGACTTCCTTTTATATTTCTCATAAGGCAAGTTTTCGGTCATTAATTTAGTCAGTTTTGTGAGTCTGAAAATTTTATTTTGACATCATTCTAGAAGTATATTTTCACTGTGTCATGCGGGGTGTCAGGCAGTGTCTCTTCTGGGGTCTCTAGTCCCACTCCCCACATAAGAACGTAGGATATGGTGAGGCCAAAAGGAACACCCACGGAGCCATAGATAGGGGAGTCATACCACTATACTCTCGCTGGTGGCTGGGTTGGAGACACAGGAAGCAGGAGCCACATGATCCACAACCTGTCATCCACTTCTCTCTGCCAACCAATTCACTTGCTAGCTGCAATCCGCCTCTCTGCAATCCGCAATCCACACTCTGCCGCTTGCTAGCTCAGCCACCATCTTCCTGCTAGCCCCCATTTTCCTGCTAGCGTAGCCATAGCAGTTATATTAGTGGCCAATGGCTCACTGGTCACAGCTTATGGTCAACCAGCCACAGCTGATGGCCTTTTGATCACAGTTGATGGCTATTTACTACCTGAGTGAGCACCTTTCCACTTGAGGGCCAGAGCCTGGAAACTACACTCCTGGCTCTGTCCCCACACACTGCTTATAGAATTTGTTTGAAAGATATTTTTATTTTAGTAGTAGAAAATTTTGTTACTCTCTTCTGGCTTGCGTAATTTGCAAAATTAAGTCAGCTGTCATTCATATTTTTGCTACTCTGTTAATATTTCCTTTTTCCTCTGACTACTTTTTGATGTTCTTTATGACAGCAACCGATGTGATTATAATGTGTTTTATTTGGGTTTTTCATGTTGAACTTATTATTTGTTGAGCTTCTAGATCTGTGATTTACAGTTTTCCTAATAGTTGAATAATCTTCAGCCATTTATTTATTAAAATATTTTTCCTGCCTTCTTCTCCTCACCTTCACTACAATTACATACGTGTTAAAACACAAGTTGTTCCGTGGCTCACTGAAGCCCTGTTTTTCGTTTTCGTTGTTGTTTGTGTCCATGTTAAAATTGGATAGTTTTATTGCTATATTTCCAAGTTCCTAATCTTTTCTTCTTCAGTAATCCTCCAAGCCTTTCAGTTTTTTCTAAACATGCTATTGATTACACTCAGTGTACTTTTCATCTCAGACATTGTTGTTTTCAAAATGTTCATGCTTTCCTCTACTTAAACACATAAAATACAGTTACAGTAAGTATTTTAGTAGCTTTATTTACTAATTCTATCATTTGTGCCACTTCTCAGTCTGTTTATATTGACTGATTTTTCTCTTCATTGCGAGTCCTATTTTCCTTCTTGGTTCCTTGTCTGGTAAGTTTTTATTAGATGTCATACATAGTGATTTTACTTTTGTGAAATACTAGGTCCTTTTTAAGATGTTCCTTTATATGATTGACTTATGTTCTGGTTCACAGTGAAGTTTCTTGTAAACATTTTTGCACTTTTAGAGGCTTGCTTTCAAGCTCTTTTTGGCAATCCAGGGCAGAGTGCCCTTTCATTTACAATGAAAATTAACCAACTACTAATGCATTCTAACAATAACATGTGGATGACAAGCTTTTTCCACTCTGGCTGTGGTAACATGGTCTATTTTCAGCCCCTTTTGAGCCCCAGGCATTGTAAAACCTGCTTTTCTTTTTTTTTTTTTGTTTTTCTTATGTTCTGTCCACAGCCTCATGAGGACTCCTCCTCACATTTGTGTTAACCAAAACTCCATGGAAGATTAAGGGCAACTCTTTATAGATAACCAGAATCTTTTTCTCTGTGAAATAAAATGCATCAAAATTTCTTTTTATTTTAAGAGAACCTTTTAAAATTCTTGAATTACCTGTTGCTGCTTAAGCTTAGGTAAATGTCTGTAATTCTGGACATTGATTGACAATTTAAATGGATCCTTCAGGGAAAAACAAATCATCAAAGAAAAATCACATTGATTTAAATCATAGTTTTGCTCATAAAACATTTAAAATATTGCTACAAACTTTTTGATTCACTAACAAGTTATCTTCGCAATTTGTGTGCATATGCTATTTGTACATGTTTTAAAATATAGAAAATGTCCCTTGTGGAGGACACATTCAGCCAGAATTAATGGCTCTGAGCAGAAATCTTCACAAGCACAAATGCCCACAGTGGTCACTGTAATGTTTTCTTCCACCTTTTGGTTGTGTAGGAAGCTCAGAATCAATATTTCTGCTTGGGGAAAGATACATATTTTTAGGACATTTATTTATTACTTGAGCTATTATATGACAAGTTTTCTTGCAGCAATTCCTCTGGAAAAATACATTGATATTCTTTTCTTCTAGAATTACATAAAGCTTACTTTCTTACTTGTAGTTATTGTCCCTCCCCCTTTGAGATTTCAACTGAATTTACATTTGCCTCTACACTACAATAGATTTGAGTTGGAGACCCAAGTCAACTCTGAGCCACAGTGAATATGTTCTTTATATAATCTCCGCCCTTTTTCCCTAATATTTCATTGTAATATTAAAGTTTTCTCCTTTATGCAGTTTCATCTCTCTCAGTTTATCTCCTTTTGTTCTATATATATCTCCAAATATTTTTGCCAGTTTTATTGAGGTATAATTGACATACATCACTAGTTTAGTTTAAAGTGCACATCATAATGGTTTGTCTTACATATGTTGTGAAATGATTACCACAATAAATTTAGTTAGCACCCATTATCTCATAAAAAGAAACAGAAAAAAATAACAAAATAAGAACAGAAAAAAGAAAAGAAAGAAAGGAAAAGTGTTTTTCTTTGTGATGAGAACTATTGGGAGGATCTACTCTCTTAATCTATACCTCCCAATTTAAATTGTTGGTCAAAATCTGTATGCTTTGTATAAGTTTATCAAAAAGTAAGCTCCTTAAAATCAGGGACTATAATCTTAATTTTCTTTGTATCACTAGTATCACAATGCTTTAGCACAAAATGATCAGTACATGTTCGACAAAGTATTGAATGAGATAATATTTAATCATATTAACTTTATCAGGACTCAAAATTGAGTTGTATTGATTACTTTTATTCTCGTTCTTCTGAGTAAGTACATGAGAGAATTTAGAGGATAAATTCTTATCAGTTACATTGACAATATCTTTGTGTGCTCTAAACTGTGTTTACCTATACGTTGTTTATTAAAGTATAATTTTTCACATAAATGTTTTTCTAAATTGAGCTTACAAAATTTCTTTAAAGTACCTAAATATACTTTCATACAAACACACTGAGATGTATTTCACTCAAATTTGAAAGTGATTACTCACTAAAGAAGTGGGGTGACAGAGGGCTCTTACATGTAAAACTCACTGGACTAAAAGTGTTTCCTGATCTGAGTCCAATTCTGCCCTTAGGCCTATCACATGACTTCCTTGAACCTCTTTTCCACTCTTGGTAAAATTCGAGGACTTTCCACCTAGAGCATTCCTTGTATCTAGTTACTGGGAAAGTTATACAGAATTAGTGGCAATATTCCAACTACTAACATACGCTCTACTCTGAGTTTAAAATTACAAACAATTTATAAAACCATAGTTTGCGACATCATATGGCATACGTCATGGGAAAGAGGGGGAGCATGACAGGAAAGAAGAATAAAAAAGAGTAATAAACTTATCAACAAAGCAAATATTTGAATTTACTATGTCCACTATTAGTTTTATATTAAGTCTTTCCATAGAAATGGGTAGGTTAGTATACAAATTACCCAACGATCTACCTCAATTCTCTGTTTAATCGTAATAATAGCACAGTGTCAGTTGTAATTTTACACTCAACCAGGTTATAAAATTAAAATATCTTTTCTTTTCTGCTTTTCTTTTAAAGCCAGTGATTCATCTGGAAAGGTGAGACATATTTATTCACAGAACTCATCACAATTGATTTTTCAAATACTTCTTTATTTCAACAGATATATTATTATGGGGAAACTATTACCTTGTAAGCATTTTCTGAGAAAAAACTAGAGCATATAGTCTTGTATTGCCTAAAGATATTTTTAGCTCAGTATTTATTTTATCTTCAGAATCAGCATGTCAAAATGCCAACCTTGGGAAGTCATTTATCCATTTTAAATTCCATTGTTTTCATCTGGAAATAAATTGGTTAATATGAAGAAATTCTGAGCTTCTCCTATTAATTATGGTATATATACCTAAATTAGGATTCTAATGATATTTGTGATATTGTGTTTCTAGCCTGTATTTGTTAGATGGTGTTAATTATTTAAATTGACTATAATAAATAAGGGAGCATAATGCAAGAAGTTATTTCTCAATTTCACTTTTTTCCCATGACATATGACTCAGATATCTATAACACTTGGTGTGGCATAACAATATATTAGGACTTCAAAGATCTTTTCTTACAAATTGACATAATAAATAGATGAATAATGACTACACTAAACAAAAGATGCAAAACTTTGTCCAGAAATAGTATAATAAACCATCAGAAGCAATTAGCTTTTAAGAAATAAATTCCAAAGAATGTATTTGTTAGTGCTCAACCTCTTTAGACATCAGGAAAATACAAATTAAAATCACCACGAGATACCACTATACACATGCTAGAATGGCCAAAGCCAACATGACTAAAAAACTAAGTGTTGGGTAGGAAGTAGAGCAACAGGAACTGTCATATATTACTTGAGGTAGTGCCAAATGATCCCAAATGGTACCTTAGAAAACAGTTTAGCAGTTTATTAAAATATAAAATGGGTATCTACCATATGACCCAGAGATATCATTCCTGTCTTACACAAGAGAAATAAAAGCAGAAGTTTTGTTTTTTTTTAATTCTTGTACAAATAATATTATAAGCATGTAAATTCATGATAATCTCAAACTAGAAACAGCTAAGACATTCTTCAACAGGAGATGGATAAACTATACAGAGTCTTACAATAGATTACTCAGGCATAATTGCAACAACGTGGATAAATCTCAAAAACATTTTGACATGTGAAAAAAGCCAGATACCACAGAGTATATGCCCTATGATTACATAAAAATAATGTTCTAAAACAGGAAAAACTAATTATTGATTAACTCAGATAAGTGATACTTTCTGAGAGGGGTGATCAACTGTAAAATGGCAGTAAGAAAGTTTCTGGAGTGATGAAAGTGTTACATATCTCAACCATGGTAACTGATTAACCTCTACACGTAAAATATGTGCATTTCACCATGCATGAATAATACCTTAATTTTCCAAAAGCTCTTAGTTAATGAAAATGAAAAGTTAACAACAGAACTGAAGTTTCGTTCTCCCTACTCAATTTCATTTCCATCCATAGCTTCTCAGAAGTCACCACAATTCTGAAAGTGGTGTGTATGCTTCCCAGGTGTTACATTATACTTCTATTACACACACATATAGCTATTACAATGGATAGTAGAAGTTTAATTTAAAAGTATTTTTTCTATGTATTAAAGCAACATTTCGATTTTATTTATTTGCTTATTTATGTATTTATTTTAATTTATTTTTTATTAAATGTATTGGGGTGACATTGGTTAGTAAAATTATATAGGTTTCAAGTGTACAGTTCTATAATAAGTCATCTCTATATTGCATTGTGTGGTCACCACCCAGAGTCAGTGCTCCTTCCATGACCATATATTTGACCCCCTTTACCTTCTTCTACCATTCCCCTCCCCTCTTACCCCCTGGTAATCACTAAACTGTTGTCTGTGTCTGAGTTTTTGCTGGTTTGTTTGTCTTCTTCATTTGTTGATTTCAATTGTGTACATTTTGATTTTAAAATTAGAGGTAACTGTGCATGTTTTCATTTTGCGTAAGATTGCATTCATTGATTTTTTAAAGGGTAGCAAGATAATATTGAATTAAACCTGCTTTATAGAAAGAAAAATGGTTGGATGTATTTCTCATCAATCATTCTTCACAGCTCACACTAATGTTTTTTTGTTTTGTTTTTTCGTTTTTTTTAACTACCAGAGACCACTTCCCCTCAGTCTCAGAAATTAATGAAAGTTTCCAAGTTATTTCCAGTAAGTCAACATTCACTAATTTATTATTAACATTCTTAACGATAATTGACTTTTCTTGAATTATTTCTAGCTCTTATGAACCTGTGTTCAAGTTTTGTTTCCATTTTTAGAGGGCTGTTGGCCTTTTGTTTGGTTGCTTATGACCTAACTCTCAGTTCCCTCCACTTAGCACAAACGCCGCCAAATGTTATTTTCTTCCTGTATTATCTGCTTCCTATGCCTAAGGACATTTCTGTATATAAGTGTCTTGATGAGTATTAAATATATGACAACACGTATATGCATCAAACCGTGGAAATAATATAGGATTTCCTATATTATAGGACTTTCTTCCTCTCTGTTTATTTAGTACTGAACTTCTCTACTCCAGGCCTTTTATTTCTAACTGGTGGTAAGAGATTCCTTTTCCTTCCATTCTCATATTAGCTGTACATCAATAGCATCAGAAAAGGCTGAAATTATGCTGATAGAGGACACTGATAAGGGCTTTGTCTATAGTCCATCCTTTACATTCTTCATCCATTCCATTAGGTACATAAGTATCATTGTACGTTGTTTACTCTGTATTCCAAATTAAGTTTTAAATTGACATCTAAAACTCAGCTTTTAAAAAACTGATCTCCCATTTTTTTCCTGCCAAACCAGCTCCTCTCTCAAGCTTTGCCTTTTCAGTAAACGGTAACTATATTATTCCAGGTGATCATACAAAAATCTGGAATAATTATTGACATATTTGTTTCTCTCACACTTCACATCTATTCTATTGAAATCTAAGTCCTCTAACTTTTAAAGTACACCTAGAATATGATAATTTATTACTATCCCTACTGCTGCCATAATCATATGTCTAGATTATTACAAAAGCCTCCAAAGTAGATGCATTTTTTTCCCCTCAACCCCTTCAGTCTGCTTCCTAACAGGTAATCCAGAGTTAATTTTTAAAATGACATAAGTATTCAATCAACGTGATTGTTTTCTTGAAGTCCTTTCAATACCCAAGAGTCCTGCTCTATTCGCCCCATTTGCCTCTCTGAATTTATTTCTACAAAATTCACTATTTTTAACCACACTGGTCTAGTCAATATTTCTCAGACTTGCCAAGTATACTCACATACCAGGACCTGAGTTCCTCTTGAACTATCTGCAAGGATTGCTTCCTTATTTCCATTACATTTTTACTCTTTTGCTCAGGGAGGCATTACCTAGCCATCCTATCTCACAGTGAAAGCCCCATTCCTAACAATACTTCCTATCTTCTTTCTCCAATTCACTTTCCTCCACAGCATGCATCACTACAAACCAACAATTTAAAACTTAACATGTGTTAAACTCTTAGTCAGTTAAAACGCCATGAAAGTACAGATTTTTATTTTGTTCATGTCTTTCTTCCAGATGCTTAGAATAATTCCTGGCACATTCTAGGTACTCAAAAATCATTCACTGAATAAGGAATCTTTACTACATTTTCAATTCAGCATCTATCCAAATATATTGTTCATAGCATATATAAAGTGTTAAAGTACATCAAAAATTTAGGAAATCTTTTCATAGATTGTTCAAATTTCAACTGGATGTTCATGAATATATGGGCACTTGCAAAGCAGAGAATGTGCTAGAAGGGCTAGAAGGGCATTCCCAGTCAGAAGGAGCATGATCACGCAGGTAATCTGAGACATATCCCAAGTAACAACTAACATTAAAAAAATAAATGCTGAGGATCTCTTCTGGTTGCTAGATTGTCATTATATTCATATAATTTTTTCAAGGAACGCACTAGCAGCTCATCTAGTGATGTAAGGGAACTTTTCTTTTAACATTAAGTAGAAAGTTCATGAAGAACCAACAGATATCCAGCGAAGTATGGCTTAATTTGTTGTTAATGTCACAAAAGGGTAAGAAATGAGGAAATCATTTACTTAAACATAATGTTGTTTGTAGGAAATTGAAAGTTACTATCTACACCACGGAGTACATTGTTGCTCTTTCACAGAGATATTAGATATCTGACTCCAGAGGAAGGTACATTTTAAATCAAGCCAGTGTCAAATCAAAAGCCTACCATTGTATAAATGTGCCACAGTTTCTTAATATAGTCATCTGTCCATGGGCATTTCGGTTGTTTCCATGTATTGGCTATTGTGAATAACTTTGCAATGTTTTATACACCTGAAACTAATTAAGAGAGAGAGAGAGAGAGAGAGAGAGAGAGAGAGAGAGAGAGAGAGACTTCGACATAGTTTTGTCCTGAAAAATTCTCAATATTGCTGAGCTCAGTGGGGCTACCCCCCCCACCCCCACCCAGCAGCGTCAGCATCACCTGGGCACTTTGATGCACTTTTAAATTTGAGAACCTCTTGTTTAAGCGGAGTGAGTGAGGCAATGGATTAAGATGTGCAGGTATTGATACTAGAAACCCTGCTGTAGTAGAACTATCCAAGCCGTAGGCATTATGGGAAAAGTTACCCAGGAGAGGAGGAAGCAGAGCTGTGGCCCTGAACCAGGTGGCCTGAGGCACAGCCTGAAGTCTTCCGACCTAGTGTCTAGAGGCATTCTTTGTTCTTTCTCTAGGCTGCAAGTCTGTCTCAAAAGGAAAACCACTTATGCATAACAATTGTCTCCCCTAGAAAGAATATGCAGGATTTAGTTTCCATATACCTCATCGGGCCTACTTTGTACTTTTTCTGTCACCTGCTGACACTCTGTAGGCATTTGATATCGCATGAATAATGTAGAATTGATGAAAACTTTCAAAACATATTTTCAATCACATGTTATTACTCAGACACAGAGTGAGGGCTCTGATAAAAAATATTTCAATTTGTTGAATTCCTCATAAATGATGTAACTTCCCAGTCGTAATGGCTTGGGCCCTAAATATTCCATTAATAGTACAACTCTAAGACTAATTCATGAAAGTTAATTCTCCTTTTCTTCCTCTAAGGAATCTGCTGAAGTTCCCACAAAGGTAAGTAATTTTCATTCAAATGAAATAAAATTAATATCACTTAACCACTGTTTTCCTTTTGTGTATTTTTATAGCACGTGCCTTTGTTTTCTTAAAGCAGAGTTAAGCTCACTGAGGAAAAAACAAACAAACAAACAAAAAACAATACTTAAAATAATGGTAAATTTCTAATACAAATTATAATTTCAAGTAAAACAGATAGATAGATAGACAGATAGATAGATAGATAGATAGATAGATAGATAGATAGATCTATATATTTATAGTTATATATCTAGATATATGTAAAACAGGCACAGTGCAAGGTGCTGTATATTTTAACAGATATGATCCTACGTGGTACTAATGGTCAGAGAGAAATCTGATCAGGGTCTTGATTCTAGTGCCCAGGATCAAGGAAATTAAAGTTCAGTTCTACCTGACTCCAAAGACCGGACTTCTTACTCACATGGAAAAGAAATGACAGACACCTACCTTCTAATTCAAGAAATTATCCTTTTCCTTTCTTATGTATATTTTTGGGGGTTTTTCACATAGACATTTTTCTGGAGGCCTTAACTGTCAGATAATTTCTTTAATTCTGCAGTTTATTATAAATGTAGGAAGAAATAGTTACAGTTACATAAAATTTTTATGCCTAAACTATTCTTTTAAGTAAATTTGCCACCATTTATAAATTATCTAATTAAATAAACTTCCAAATAATTTGGTTCTGCCAAAATCTGCTCCCACCAGTGGAAGAGATTCAATATTAGATTAAATTTGATAATTTTCTGTCTCTCTAGAACAAAATCAACCAATTTTATCAGAAGTCGAAGTTCCTCCAATATCTCCAGGCTCTTCATCAACCTCAGATTGTTATAAACCCATTGGATCAGGTTAAGACAAGTGCCTACTCCTTTTTCCCCACAGTGATAAGTGCTGCTTTTTTGTTTGTTGTTGTTTTGATTTTTGTTTATGTTTTTGGGGAAGGGAGGGGGTTGGTGAGGGAAAAACTCAGGATGAAGGTAGGTAAAACACCTAGAGACGAAATGCCCCAAGTTCTAACTTAGAAAGTACAGTAGAAGAATTGTGAATGTAATTTGTGATTCAGAAATTAAATTGCAAACATATAGTCCAAAAAGAGTGACAAATAACAATACCAACAATAGAAACAAATAAGTAATTTCATTTAAATGTAACATACAAGTACATGTAGTAAGTGTTTGCTCATATATCATTTTGCTTGCTTCCTCAAATAATTTACTAATGTAGGAGGGGGTTGAAATTATTAGTGATCTCTATGTAATTAGTAATTACATAGTAATGTAAGAAACTGTAAGAAAATGAAGTAACTTGCCTAAATTCTAAGTACTACTCTCTTCCATTTTATTTCAGAAAACAGTTGTGTCTTAAGAAACTTTTTCTGATATGAGTAATATGAGGAACAAATAACAAAAGTTCTCTTGGATTTTTGTTTTTCTTTTTGGTACAGAACGGAGAACAGCTCTCCACCAGTGAGGTAAGACAATTTAATACAATTTAAATGGTAACTAGCAAGATATACATTTATTACACACTGTACTAGACAGTTTTTGATCTAGTTTTTAAGAAATATATATATATAGATTTATGTAAGGTATGCATCCAAGGATACAAGGATTAGATTTGTGCTAGTAAATTTGGAAAATTTTTACCAAAAATTTTAATACTTAAAAAAAAGCAACATCACCCACTAATATTGCTATCACACCAGGAGACATGATGTACATCTTAAATTTTGTAAACAGAGTGGGAGGAATGTAGTGTATCATTCTGGAATAAATACTCTGGTTCATTCAGATCCATACAAAATGCTATTGTCCAAATGTCTTGTTACATATCACGAATGACTAAAGACATTTTCACATCACCCAAGTATAGTTTTATTCCTACTTATTTTAATCTTTGAGAGTGAATAAAAGTCCAAAAAAGAGAAGAACAATAATTTTATAAATAAGTTTAAACTGTATTATTTTAATTTTTTTTTAAGGAATCTGCCAGCTTGCTCAGGAAGTAAATGCAAACCACTTGTATTAATTATGTTTAAGAAGTAAATTTTTATTTTGTTATAGCTATATAATAAATATTATTTATTTTGTAGAAATATAAGCAGGCAAAAGATGTGGTTATGCATAATAGCCAGATAAAATTTATTTATTTATTGCAGAGATATGTCTGTCATTCATGATTCATTCAAGTAATATACATTTAGCAAGTACTACATGATCCTAGAGCTCAGGTATACAAAAGTGATTAAAAGAAGCAATAAAAATGAATTTAATTTTATTCATTTTCTTTATAAAAGTATATATATATATATATATATATATATATATATATATATATATATATATATATATATATATCAAGAGGAAATTACAAATATCTGATACAGGGAGAATTAAGTCCTTAGTTCTTCTTTTATTTCTTTAAGGAAAACCCAAAGACTGCTGACAGGGTAAGTTATTGTTTCTATATGAAGCTATATTTAATTCACAATTTAAAAAAATAATATTAAAATATTAGACTATCTGGAATGCTCTTATTTTAATAAAATAGGACATTTTTATTACTTAAAAACACAATTTCTCTCTCCCTCTTAACATTGGTTCCTCAAATGTCCTCAGTTCTTTCAATAAAGACCTTCCATATAAGTAAGACTCTTCTGCATAACCTAATTTTTATATGGTTAGCACCCTTTCTTTCTTTTGAAAAAAAAATCGGATTTTTACTATTTCATGAACTGGAAATTTTACTGCAATTTTCTTTTTTCATTTGTTATACTATTATTTTTATCACAATATGAGAAAAATCTTTAATTCCACAAATATTAAGAATATATTGCTAAGGATTTAATTACCGTGGTCCTCAAATTTTTATTATTATTATTATTATGTACTTCTCAAGAAATCCGGCAGTTCATCTAATGAGAAATTATATTTTGAAAATAAAATGGGCAACTAATTTATTGAGAAATACTGTGCTTTCCTGCTGTTGTTTAACTATCTTTGGTAAATAAGATATTGCTAATTTTTTAACAGAGCCATATCAATATTTTTAAAGAAAAAACATACAATGTTTATTGCCACAAAAACATCATGCAGTTGCTCTCCTCTCCATATTTTTGTTTAAGAAATTGAGACACCAAAATGTTAAGTAAATCGCCAAAAACATATTGTTTGTTAATGGCAAAGTTACAATTTAAAACCAGACTTTCTGATTACATGTGTTTCTATTTGATTTTATGCAATGCCCATGTCTTAACCTCCTGAGAGTTTGTTACAAAATTTAGCTATCAATTTACCGTTTGGGCTTGAATATGTATGATTTGTTATATCTGGGTTGGAGGAGAGTGGCACGGGTGTGGGAAGAGGAAGCTGGTCTTTCAGAAATCATTACTTTAGTTGGAACTTAAAAGATTGTGTACAATTTTGAAAAATGAGTCAATAAGAATAAAGTATCTGGCTGAAGTAAATATAGTGCTTGATCGGCCAAATACCAACTTTGATGGGTTTTGTATTTTAAGATACACAGAGGTTATATAGTATAAGTTACTGTTGTAAGGGTGTGACGGAGTCAGATCATGGATGCTTTTGAATTTCAGATATGCAATGTGACATAATTCACTGGAAATAGAAAAGATATTGGAGATTTGAAAGAAAGAAGGATTGTAAAATTTCTTGGGTTGTATGTCTTTAAGGCAATGTCTCACGTAACCTAGTAAAGAAGGTTGTTATATCATGTTATTATACTAGTCTAAGACAAACATTATGGTGACCTCAACTGGAGAGATGGTACGGGGCATATCAGGCAACAGGAAGACAAACTTATTAAAATATGAGACATGTGAGAAATCGGGGAAATGGATAAATAGAATATGCCTGGTTAATTGAAAAGCTAGCCATGGTATAAACCACTATAAGAAACCAAGCTGAAATGAGAAAGAGGATATCTTACACATAGTAACTAGGAAGGTGTCCAGGAGGTGTTATGAATTAAATATGATGCTCAAAGGAGAAGTGCAACTGTATAGATGATATTTTTTAAGACAAAGCAATAAATGAACTTCCCCAGAGGAAAAGTGAGAAGAGTAATTGTCAAAGACTAGAACTCAAGTATACCCTGTGATTCAGGGACTGGTACAGCAAAGGCAAGTCAGAAAAATACAGAGTATCAAGGAGACGGGAGTAGAGAGTGAGGGGAACCATGGGAGAAAATAGCGAGGAAAAAACAAGTGGAGTCAAGACTGAAAATGCTACACAGATGTGGAATGAGGTGGAAACAAAGAAGATATTTTGGATTTATGGAATTATTATCACTGTAACCATTGAGATATACTCTAATTGGTTCAGAACTAAGGAATGTGGGAGGAATTAAAAGTAGCATTACTCTTCTGACATTTTAGAAAAGGGGGTAAAACACTTACGGAATGGTATCTGTGACTATAGGGACAACCCAGATCACAGAAAGGTAATTCTTGGATAGAGATTTGTAGCTTAAAAGATACAGGTCAATGGTGAGAAACTGCGGAAACACACCAAAGAGATGGGAATAAACTCATGGAGCAGGTTCCAGAGGATCAGGGTCACAGCCAAAAGACTTAGACCTGTACAGACTGTACCAGTTTCTCTGACACAGGAGAAAAGGAGGAGAAGATGAATAAATATAATACATACTTTGAAATGCAGGGTAGAAAAGTTGACAGTAAATTGTTGTACTTTTCCAGTGAGGTGGAGAATTGGGTTTTCAACTCTGAGGGAAGAGTTTATGGGTTTGGGATACTTAAAATATCGAACATTTTTGGTTAATGTGAAAATAAAGATGAACAACAAGATCCACAGTAGTAACTAATAACTAGGTGAGAGTAGACCTCAGATTATTTTCCTTACCCAAGTAGATTTATGGCAAGATAGTGGCAGTATACTATCAATAGGTCAAGGGAATTGTTGGGATGGAGAGAGGGGCTTGAATGTGTTTGTGTTAAAACGACTTGTCCTGAAATATTGGTTGAGCTGGGAAGGAAGGTTGAGGCATAAACCAGAACACTGAAAAAAGCTCGAGTGACTAGAGATAGGAAAAAAGGCAAAACCAGGCCTCATGAGATTGATCAATCTCAAGAAATAGAGATTTGAGCTTTTTATCAGATGGGAATTTCAGCATCAGAGAAGAAGAGAATTTCTGGATGATAACTTGATCCAAACAATAGTCATGCATGCAGAAAGGTGAAGATAGGTGAAATGAAGGTTGTTGAAGTTAAAGAGTGAAATGTATTCCACGCTAAATGCCTATGTTTGCCAGGCATTTTTCCCGTTGCTAAGAATGCAACAACGAATAAAAAGGCATAGTTCCTGTCCCTGAGGAGCGCAAAACCCTTGTTGAAAAACAAATATGAAAACCTCATTGTTGTGAAATGCAATAAATATTTTAACAAAGCTGTAATAAGGGGCAATAGGCACAAAGGAAATACCTAGTTCAATTTATTTGATGGATAGGGGAGGCAAAGAGGATCGTCATGAAGCCCTGAGTCCTGAGAAAGACCTTGAGGCCAGAAGAAGAAGTGTTTGACCTGAGAAGGGGAGAGAACTATAACTTAAAAGGAAAGGAAGAAGAGTGTTTTGGATATCAGAAACAAGTCACCACAACTAAATCAAGGAGTGAATCAGGGTCATGAAGTTCAAGGAAGGGAGTAGATGGAATGAGACTAGAGAAAGAGCAAGGCATGCTGGGCTCCTTAGGAACATGAATTTTCTTCTGTGGATAGTGGGGATTTATTGAAGGGTTTTAGGAAGGAGAGTGACCTTTAGAGAGTAACCACTTCTGTAGAACAAATGATAGCAGTGCACGTTAATAAAACGGGACTGCTCAAGTTTGGGCTCATAATTTTGTGGTGAGTTCAATGTTTATCAGCTAATGTTCATAGAAGAACAGAAGACGGAAGGAAGAAAAGAAAGTGAAGCCCAGAGAGGAGCAGGATCTTGCCCAAAGTACCCCAATAGTCTGAGGCAGGCCTCAAAAGTACTTAACATGTGCCTATTTACAAAAGCAGTCTTCAAGTTCTTTGTCTCTTTAGTGATCGATGTTCATACATGTAATTGGCTGATTGTGTTTCACATTGCTCATTTTTACAATGTTCTTTTCTTCTGTTCACTACCTGTAATAGATATATTCAGAACTTAAGCACAGGTAGATACCCTTCTAAAGTAAGTAAAATGTTAGCATAATTGGTGATTTTCCTTCATATTATCACTTGCGTTCGTATCATGCTAAGTGTATGAGGGAGGGGGACACTCCTAATTGTCATATACTTTATATTGCTTAGAAAGCCCAAGTCAGTGTCTATTGTGAATTTGAACTACTCAACTAATACTTATTCTAAGACTATGTCCATATTGAGCAAGGTGGAAGCCATGAAAAGAAATGATGAAATAACCCTACTGACATAGGTCCAACTGAAAAGGCCATGTCTGCCCTGTGCACCCTATGTATTAGCTTTTGATTGCCAAGGGCACAGGCAAAAATGCGTGATTTCCAGAAAAGAAACACAAAAGCAAGCCTGTGCTACCCAGTCAATATTTCCTTTTCATTTTCTCAGCAAAACGCCTTACATACTGTGCAATAAATACAGCATTTCCTTGTGACTCTTTTCAAACAATTTTGAATTACAGCAATCAGTATACTTATGGACTTATTTGGGCCGGAAATGCATGCAAAACCTACATCAAGGAAATCACCAATAATACATTAGCGAAAAAGGTTTAGCCAATAAAAAATTGAAAAGCCAGAGATTTAAGTAACACCAGGTGCCATTGGCCACGTAACCATCAAAACACAATCACAACTAAGGAGCAAGGTTCTATGTGGGCAACCCAAGTTCTCCCAATGTGTAACTTGTGTTGCCATTTTATAAGGGAAAATAAGAATTTCATCTATTGAAATTTTATGACACCCTGGGTGAGGATCAAAATATAATCAAAGCAAAATGTTCTAGGACTATTTGTCATAAATAGAATTTATTCACCCCAAGCTCTTTCCCATATTGGGTGACATATCTGAAATGTTCAGGCATGAGATTTGGGAGAAGTGCAAAGGTAATAGCTGAAGCCTATTAATAATACCCTCAAGAAAGAAAGCAGCTAGAAAAGCAAGATCAACAGTACACCAAAGGGAACAAAAATGTTCAGAAAATAACTGTAAGAAACTCCACATATCATCCATATGGTGTTTTAAAGATCTTTTGTAGATGCGGAAACTGAAGAAGTGAGAATTTGCATTATTTGCTCAGGATCCTACAGCTATTTGGAGATAGAGCTGGTACGAAAAAGCCTGCTTCCTAAGTAATATTTGAGGCACGCTTAAGAACTTCCAAACATAGAGGGGAAAAGAAAGTAAAAGAAAAAAAATAGTGTGTATTTGTACAATGATTCAGTTTTATGAACAATATAACATAATTGACTACTCTTTATAATTATTAGAAAAGGATAGATATCTTAGAATTATTTATATAGATAATTGTTTTAATTCTTTCCATAAGATTTATCAAATATAATAATATATAATAGTACTGATATCTGAAATAGTTATTTAAATAACTAATAAAGATATTCAAGAATCATAGAATAAGATTATCTGAGCAAGACAGACATCACGGAAACATAAAGCTCACGGTGCTAATTATAGGACCCACTCTTAATCCTAGTTATTCTTATGTTACATAGACAGTCATGTGCCACTTAACTACAGGGCTGTGTTCTGAGAAATGCATCATTAGACAATTTCCTCCATGTGGAATGTCATAGAGTACACTTATATGAACCTAGATGGTATAGCCTATGGCTCCAAGGCTACAACCCTGGACAAAACAACACGAGATCAAATCAAGCACAAGTGAAATCATGCATCAAGAGAATCCATAAACACAAGATATATGATGTGAGGCTGCTGTCAGCCTAACATGACATACTATTTCATAGAAAACTTTTTTAAGAAGTGGAAAGAGTACACTGTAACATAATGACTTAAAGTATAGTATAGTAAATCAAACCAGTAACATAGTTGTTTCTTATCATTTTCAAATATTATGTACTGTACATAATAGTGCCACGTTTTTATATGACTGGCATCTCAGCAGGTTTGCTTATACGAGCATTACCACAGACATGTAAATAATGCTTTGCTCTACCACATTATGATGGCTACGATCTGACTAGGTGATAGGAATTTTTCAGCTCCATTATAATCTATGGGAACATTGTCATATATGCCCACTATCATCGACCAAAAGGTCCTTATATGGCACATGTCTGTAATCATAAAATTTCACTCAAGTTTATCACGCATTTTTGAGCACATACTATATGTTAGACCGAGGTTTCTCAACCTCTGTAGTATTGACATTTGGGGTTGGATAATTCTTTATTGTGGGGCTGTCTTGTGCATTGTGAGATGTTTAGCAGACCACTGGCCTTATCCATAAGATGCCAATAGCATCAACCACTGAGCTATGAGCACCAAAAATGTTTCTAGAAATTTGCAAATCACTTCTGGGGAGGCAAAACTATCCCAAATAAGGAACCACCATGCTAGATGATGCAAAAGGTCATATAATGATACAAAGATGTAGATGGCATGGTTCCTGCTAACAAGAAGATCATGACTGTGGAAGACAGATCATGACTTTGACATGTAAGTAATTTTCATCACTCCATAATCTTAATTTCACCCTTCCCACTCTCTTCCACCATTTGTATCTACTGAGTATATCCCTTTTAATATCTGAAGTAAAAAATTATTTGAATCCCACAAAAACTTAGACCCTCCAATGAGCTTGTCAATTTTTCAATGCCCCTTAAACTCCTTATGTCTAGATGTCACTCTTTTTCCACTTTGAATTTCATGGTAAGCATTATTATCACACATTCACCTATATACTCAAATCCCTTACTCGTCTTTGATTTAACTACACTGACTTTAAATCATTTCCTAGGTTAATCCAAATTCTACCTTCTGCCCCTGTGAATGTAGCTGAGAAACACATACTCAACCATGATAAATATTCTTGCTTTAAAATGAAGTCCAACAGTCACATTACATATTGACTCAAACTTTCCTAGAATATTATTTAATACCCAGAGCAACAATACTTCTTCCCTACCTGTATGTCCAATAGCAGATAGCTTTGCTTCTTATTTTATCGAGAAAATAGAAACAATCAGAAATGACATCTTCAAAATTATGCCAAAAAATAACTCCTCCATCTATTTATTTCTCCAAATACTATGCTATTCTTCAGGAGTTATTGCTGCTCTTAGCAAAGCCAAATGCCAATCTTGTGCACAAGAAACCATACTTTCCTGTTAACTCAAGGATCTGCATTTCATCACTGTTTTCTACTCTTTACTTCCTTCCAATCAACATTTTATAATTTCTCCAATCTAAGAAAACATACCCTTCTCTTGATTACATTCCCTTGGTAACGCTACCCCATTTCTCTCCTAATCTTTGCAGGGATAGGGGAAATACCTTTTTCAAAAGTTGTGCATACTTGATATCTCCAGTTTCTCTTCTCTCATTTTTTTTTCTTGTTATCAGATTTTTACATCATCTGCAGTCCACAAAAACTTTTAATAAGGTCAAAATTTGCATTCATTTCTCTAAATCCAGTGGTTATTTCTAGGTCTTCTTACTTCTGCTCTCACCAACATTTGACATTTGAGACACTGTCTTTGTTTGGCTCCCATGTCACTATACTCTCCCAATTCTTGCACCTTTTTGGTCACTCTGTCACGGAATCACTGATAGTTCCTCTTCAATTACAGGACATGTGATGAAAAGTGTCCTAGGGTTCATTCTTGGAATTCCCTTTTCTGTCTGTACTCATATCTCTGTTGAATTTATCCAGGCTCATGTTTTTAATTATCATTAGTTTATGTCTCTTAAATTTAGCTGCAAACCAACCTCTCCCCTATATTCCAGACCTGTATGTCCAACAGGATAATCTCCTTTGATGTCTTAATAGGAAATATCAAACTTAACATATCTAAAACTGATCTCCTGACTTCCCCCAAACCTCGCTACTCTTACAAACTTTCCATTACACTTGACTTTCTGTCATCCTTTAGACCAAAAACTACTTAGTCATCCTTGACTCCTCTCCTTTTTCTCACACCCACATGTGATCCATTAGCAGATCTCTTTGGCTCTGTTTACAAATGGTATCCAGAACCTGTCACTTCTACCACTTTCATTGTTACCGCTATGGTTCAAGCCACCATTATTATATTTTCCTTGGATTACAGGAATGGGCTAATGAGTTTCACTACTTCTTCCCTTCGTTAAATGAGAAGTCAGAGTGATGCTCTTAAATGCAATTCATAGTATTTCACTCTTGCATACAATCTTCCATTGAGTTACCTGTCACTTCTTTGCATTAAAATTCCACATCATTAAAATGACATAAAATACCTTAATTCACCTGGCCTCATTATTCCTCACTGACCTCATGTCCTGTACTCCTCATTTAGTTCCTGCTCTTGTAGTACTGGCCTCTGCTAGTCCATGAGCATACTAAATGAGCTGCCACCGGAGGGCTTTCCATCGGATCTTTCTCAGCATAGAATTGTTTCCCCTCTTCTGTTCTTAAGTCTTTCTTTACCTTTTCCTTGAGGCTTTTTCTAGCTATGTTACTCAATACTCCTGACATTCCTACTCCACTTCCTTTACTCATTTTACTTCTCAGTATGTAATACAGTCTAAATACCATCTATTTTACTGTTTTTAATTATGATTGTTTTCTCCCTGTCTACAACTGTTTGTGCTTCTGTTGCTCTGTACATTTATAAATTGGTATCCCTTAAAAAGAACATAAATTTTACGAGGGATGTATACCAAGAGCCCATAACAGTGCATCTAGTTTAGTTTAAATAAGTTTAAATGTTTTATGCAGTAAGTTTAAATGTTCATTTAAATAGCTTAAATAACTGTTCAATGAGTGAGTGAACTGAATGAAGCTATGTTATTCATTAAAGTACAGCATCAGTGTAAATACTCTGTCAATGAACACACCTAAATAAGCAATTACTATACTTATCTGACTCTTGGAGGATATCTTCACAGAGATGTTCAGGTTTCAACTTTGTCTTGGAAAGCATATGAGTATAGGGGTTCATCAGGAAGTCTGAAGAGAGGGCATTCTCTGTCACCTGTACTTGGGAAAGTCATGGAGACATGAAATTATTGAATGGTTTCAGGACAAGTTGTGGATAAGACATAAGGAGACACAGAAAGTGAAGCCAGAAATAACTCCCAAAGAAGATATGGAATAGCCTTGAGTGATCTGTTAATATCTTGGGTGTTATTCTGCATATAATATGGAGCCATAAAAATATGTTTTGCAGGAATATGACTCATCACATCTGTTTTTTGCAAAATAATCCTGAGAATAATATGGATAATGACCTGAACAATACAAGGTTAGAAGTTCAAAGACCAGTTAGGAAACAAATTACAATTATTTAAGGAAGAGAGTGACATGAATGAGCCACTGCCAACAGTGGTAGCTATTGCTATCATCCTTCCACAAACCGCAAACCCCTCTAAAACTTTTCTCGTAGAACCAGCTTCTGCACAAAACTCTCCTAAAATGAGACGGTCCCACTAAAAACCTGTCTGATTTTGGAATTTTGTTTCTGTTTAATTATACTTTCAATAAGATAATTCAAATTCTAGTTTTAGGAAGTTCTAAAGGTCTCCTAATATTTGGCAAAAATGACTCACAATAGCACATATTCATCGCATTAATTTTGCCATAACCATTTATCCACCTAATAATTATTCCCAGGCAATTCTAAACATCAATTGGCTCTTTAAAGATTCATTGGCTTTTCCTCTGCACAAACTGGAGCTCTTAAGGAATGGCTATGGCTCTGTGATTTCAAGAAATTTCTACAATATTAGGCTTAAATATCTATAGTAGGATAAAAGTAAGAACTCGGAGATGGTGTGGGCATTTCTTAAGCTGTCACACATGACAGGCCTTATCCACAGTACTTTATGGATATTAATTTATATAGTTCTATCAGTAAGTGACACTAAAAAAATTAAGTATCCTGCCAGGATAACAGTTTTCTGTACATGGGATCATGAGAGTTTCA
The DNA here is from genome assembly GCF_036562045.2 of Rhinolophus sinicus. Lineage (NCBI taxonomy): Eukaryota > Metazoa > Chordata > Mammalia > Chiroptera > Rhinolophidae > Rhinolophus > Rhinolophus sinicus. Next base: position 59,291,588 of record NC_133752.1, on the reverse strand, counting down.
GTTTAGTCTACCTGACTGTAAGACTGCATATGAAAAATTACATGGAAATTGATATATTGGTAATTACACAATCCTCTTCTCTCCTTCTTACTTGTAAATATATTTTCATTTCTGTAAACTATTTTTGTTTGAAATCTGAATTAACTACATAAATTCTTTAATTCTACAGTTCACTTTATGAACCTAGACACACTTTTAGTGATTTTTACATAATGAGCAGCTGTTTGTTAGGTTCACTTGACCTGATCTGATTCATAGTCATGGTTCAGTTTGGGATAGTTATTGCTGATTTATTTTCTTCTAGATCAAAATCAGGCGACATTAGCAGCAGTGGGCAGTTCTCCAAAATCCCCAAGTTTATGGCCAACATCAGCTGGCTTGTAACCCATGGAATCACATTGAAACAACTCCCTATTACTTTATTCCTACTCTAGGGTGTCTACTTCTCTTAACCCTCAAAATTAAAATGATAGCTGTCAAAGAGAAAAGTTTTAACATGTGAATTTAAAGAAATTTTGCAGTGAATTTACAGAAATTACATCTCAAATATTTGCTTGTCACACAATAACAATAAATATAGTAATGAGAAGAATTGAAGTGATTCTTCATTGGATTTAAAGTTTTCTTTTGTGTGTTTGTGTATTATTTCACTGAAATCTTAGAGTAATTCCTTGTTAGACTGGGTAGAGATTAGTATTGTCATTTTACAAAACAATCTGTTATTTAGAATTATTCACTGTCTTCCCCAAGCTCTAATTATTATTTTAACGTTGTTTTGTAAAATCCAACATCAACATTGTCTTAAAGAAGTTTTATTTTTCTAACGTGACAAGTAAATAGCAAAGTAGAGACCTGACCCCAAGAAGCTGACAATTTATTTTAAACAATTTAAGATTTGGATTCATAAGTCCTATTTCTGCCATGAGCCTCTTATACTTCGCTTTTCTGGGTGTCATATGTCTTTGATATAAATGAGATTCTGAGATAATAGTACAGAGCCAATAGAGAAAACTAACCAATTCAGGCTGCTCGTTTAAATGATAATGTATTAAAAATATATTAAATATGAACAGAACTATTCAGTTTGTATCTAAATGTATGTTAAGATTCTTCTTAAGAGAAATCTTGAAAATTTGAGTTTATGTTACCACTTGATCATCTGGATAATTCTTTCAGTCCTAATGTTAAGAAATAATAGAATAAGAGAATTTAGTTCCAGAAGAGAAATGTGAGCAGTATTCCATGCTAATGCACACACAACAAAGTTTAGTGGTCAGACATTCTGCAGAAGTAATACTTGTAGGATAATTAGATATAGCAGGACGGCATTTTGAGGTGAAAATCTGTAAAGTTTACAGTACCACTTTGAAGCAACCTAGAGGTGCAGAAAATCCTCAATCCTATTTTTGAGAGATTTGGTTTAAAAATGATTTTTTTCAAAAGTTGCTCCTTAGTAAACACACAATGTGATATACAGATGATGTATTAGAGAATTGTACACCTGAAATCTATGTAACTTTACTAACAATCGTCACCCCCAACAAACTTTAATTAAGAAATGTAGCTCTTTAGTTTTCTAAAGCCCTTTTGCTAAAAAAAAATTATTTGAGTAAATCTAGATTTCAATTAGATCCACGTATTCTAATTGTAGGAAGTAGTAGCACCTTCTGATGACTACTAAACTGTCAGTAAAAACAAGAATACCTAAGAATGTTCCATCAACATTTGCAGAAATGAGTATTTCTCGTTGGATGAGCAAATACAAATGTTGTTTTGGGGTAATACATGGCAGAAGATGAACGACAATTTTTATTCATTTAGACACTCATTTAACAAATATTTAATTGCCTACTCAGACCCTAATAGTGTGATATTATACTTTAATAGTTTATATATATATATATATATATATATATATATATATATATATACACACACACACACACACACACACACACACACACATATACATACAGACACACAGACATGCATATATATGCTATTTATTTAGTTACAGATAACTAAAATATGTCTATATATAGATATATATAAATCCATAGGTAGATATCTCATATGTATACATATGCTATTTACTTGGTTAAAGATAACTAAAGTTACCTACAAATAGCTACTCTGCACCAGGCCAAAATGCACATGCGTTTATAGGGTTATACATTTTGGAGCTAATCTGTTACTTTGTTTTTCAGAATAAGTTTGACTGGAAAAATCCTACTTCTACATGTGTTCTTTCATCACTCATATCACAGCCCACTACCACCATGTTTGGCTGGATAATCAAAAAGACAGTGCAGAATAAAAAAAAGATGCCGTCTAATCTATGTTTTGTGATACTTGTCTTCCTAATTGACATGTGTTGAGACGGTTGCAATTCCTAACTGTTAAGCATTTTTCACTGTGTTTCTGAGTAATAAAAGTATGTAACTATTTTTTTTTCTTTCTACAATAAATAAATTTGAAGCACAATCTTACGTGTGTAGTCTATTTAAATTTTTCATACTGACAGATTAACTTGACATAACCATTCCTTTCACCACTTCCTTTTCCCAGTTTGGGTAATACTGAGTCAACTCTATACAAGAGGTTCTTTGAGGTCAACTAATTCTAATTTAGTTCATCACATTTCATATCCTAAAAATATATGGTCCACAAACATACAGTCAGCTGGGCTCTTTTGAACTATTTAACAGTTCTCTGATTTGTTCCTGATTGAATTTCACATACTACCTAAACATACTCCAGGGTAGTCATGTTTCATGAGTCCATAGAAGCCAGAAGATAACCCGTTAATATTACTACAAAACAATAGGCAACAATGAGAACATAAATGATGTAAGGCTCTCCATTAATGTTGTCTCCAGTGACTTTCATTCAACAAATATTTAACTGAATGACTTGTCTATGGAGTGCCTGACTGTCAAGCACTATTCTGGATCCTGAAGACGCAGCAGGAAACGAAAGAGACAAAATCCATGCCTTCATGGAGCTTACGTTATAATTGGGAATGGCAAAGAAGAAGTACACAAATAATACATATACCTCAGGTGGTGATAAGTGCTCTAAAGAAGTAGAAGGCTGGCAGGGTAAGGGCACAGAGGATGTTTTAAGTAAGAAAGTTCAGAACATCTTCTCTGGTAAAGTGACACTTAAGGAAAAATATAAATTAAGCATGGGAGTGAGCATAGAGGAAGAAAATCCCAAGTAGAAAGAATAGCAACAGCAAATTAATTGCAAAATTATGTATGTTTAGGGAATTTTAAAAAGACCAGCTGGGTAGGGAAGAAGGCAAGAAGTGGATAGAAAGAAACTATGTGGATAG